>NW_026996819.1:0-2386 GCF_035044405.1 Drosophila montana
AAATAATATTAGCTTTATCTCTATTTATTTGTTTGTCCTGACTGACAGAATGACTAACTGACTGACTGATTGGTGATCAACGCACAGACCAACCGTAAGAGCTAGGAAGCTGAAATTTTCACTGTAGTGATGAAGGAGCACGTTAAAACGGGGTTTCGCGAAATTCCTCCCGTGAGTGTGGAAAAATCGGGAAAACGTTTGTATGAAACTTCTTGTTAACCGTCCGATCGGCATCAAATTTAATTTCAGAGATCTTTGTTCAAATTCATTTGAGAGGTGTTTCACACTATTCTAAATATGCATTCCTCCTTGGTGGAAATGGGTGTACAATATTTGGTGGGTGACGTCTCGCACCCAAATTCATTTTCCAAGATCTATACGAAAAATGTGTTTCACATTTTTTGCAGAATCCAAGCTTCCTCGGTGGAAAGTGCGATTCTACAATTTTTATATCCTGAACCCATTAAAAATGGGTAATCAGGGTATATTGTATATGTGCAAATGTATGTAACTGGCAGAAGGAAGCATCTCCGACCCCATAAAGTATATATATTCTTGATCAGCATCAATAGCCGAGTCGATCTAGCAATGTCTGTCTGTCTGTTAGTCCGTCCGTCCGTCCGTCCGTCTGTCCGTATGTATGAACGCAAGGATATCAGAACCTACAAGAACTAGAGACTTGAAATTTTAGCTGTAGGTCCTCCTAATGCCCGCGCAGATCGATTTTGTTTCCGATATTCGATAACTTGTCCCGTTTCCAAGTAATCGGACAATAATAGTTAATCCTGTAATGACAATATTTTCTGTCCATATTGTCATTATTGCAAGCTACGCACGCTGCATTCGAGAGAAGATGTGAACCACCACTTTAGTATACGTAGCTCCTGGATTTTTATGAATAGCTGTACATTCTGCAGGTAAAACTGATAACTGTGTCAATTGAAACTTGCTCAATTTTTCTATTTTGAAAATCCTTAACTCTCTTCAAAATAAGGAACATCGAAATATATTTGCATTAACTTGTTGTTACACCATTAACTAATATATTCCCAGTATTCCCATATATTTGGCAGTGGTTTTAAGGAAAAGAGGCATACCAGTAAACCAATCACAATTTTTAGTTGTAATCTTCAGCGGTAACTCCTCCTAGGGCTAAGTGAGGATTTGCCCTCTTCAATTCGACCTTTAGTGTTCAGATAACGGTGGTAGCACATTAGAATGAAGGCAAGAGTAAAGCCGCTATTCAGCAATGGTATTGATATTAGTTCGGATCGTAGAGCTCCAAAGTGTTGAAGATTTCTTAGAGTAAGATCATGGAGGAAAGATAAGATGAGGTGTTTTTGGTGGACTGTCACATTGAACTGAGTCGAGGAGGAAACAGCATGTTTCTTCTTCACGATGCCTCGATTGTTGACCTCTCGTATGCCGTTAAAGGACATGTAGTTATCATAGGTCGCCAGGTATGTCCCTGTGACTGATGCCGCTGCTATCTTTGACTTAAATGGTTGCATTTTTGATAATTAGGATACCTTTGTCCACCAGAGTTACCGGCTTCATGGTGTCTAGGGTGGGTAGCACAATATGCGACGATTCCAGACACCAACTTTTTATCGAAGAAGCTGAGGCTCACTGCGGCATATACGCATTCACAGACGTCGAAGATCTGCGCATCACAATCGGCTATTTTGATGCTTAACTGGGAAGAAATTAGATTTTTTTAGAAACTAGCTTGGATTTGGGATATTTGATCAATAATGTAACATATTAGTGTTTTGAAAGGCTAGTGTTACAGAAAATGTTAAATATTTCAAATTTGTTTTAAATATCCTGTTTTTTGCCGATATCGTTTGATATAAATTTTTGGTATCTGTATCATCTGTTATTTGGATGATGTTCAAACTAAGCTGTAAGTTCGTTATGTCGTGTCTGGAGTTTATACCTGGAACCCATTAAAAATGGGTAAGAAATGGGTTTTTGTGCAAATGTATGTAACAGGCAGAAGGAAGCATCTCCGACCCCATAAAGTATATAGAATCTACTGTTTTTTGCCGAAATCGTTTGATATAAATGTTTGGTATCTGTATCATCTGTTATTTGGATGATGTTCAAACTAAGCTGTAAGTTCGTTATGTCATGTCTGGAGTTTATACCTGGAACCCATTAAAAATGGGTAAGAAGGGTATAATGTTTTTGTGCAAATGTATGTAACAGCCAGAAGGAAGCATCTCCGACCCCATAAAGTATATAGATTCTTGATCAGCATCAACAGCCGAGTCGATCTAGCCATGTCCGTCTGTCTGTCTAACTGTCCGTCTGTCCGTCCGTCCGTCCGTACGTCCGTATGTATGAGCGCAAGGATCTCAGAACCAATAAGTCTCTGGAGACA